>NC_086323.1:201042387-201044887 GCF_036172605.1 Pelobates fuscus
CAATATCCGGCACATAAACGTCTGTACTATTCATTTTCCATATAATCATATTTTTGGCTTTACAGACTGCATCGGTTTCTCGCTTTTTCTGCGCTAAAGTTGTTTATTTCAAGGTCTTTTATTACAGGAACAGGTATTGTATTTTATCACTTTGCATTATAAAGCCATAGGCCTAAAATGTTTACATATTGGGTTTTATTACTTACCTCCACACCTGTCGTTAACTATGGAATTTTTCTTCGGTTAACCCTTAGCTCCAGTATCATTCTAGGCTTCCCCCGGTTCTACACAGTTAAACCGTTTCGCATAACGTAATTTCTTTATGTCAAACCAAGGTATAGTTCACAACTCGTTTGTTACTACACCTCATATAAAACCTATCACGGTCTCAAGTTCATTACTACTTTTCCACAGGCTTACGCCCACGATACGTTAATTCTTTACTATTATTTCTACTCAGACATACGGTCATACAGCCATCAGGCTCCGGAAAACACCAAAACCTGACCCGGTACTCAGCCATACCTTCAGGTACTTACGTCTATACCCAAATACGTCCAATCGTCACCCCAAGGCCTCATCCAGCCTTCTCACAAATATCTATTTCAGCCCAGTCACACACTTAAACCTTCCAGATCCCTCAATGCAGGATCTCACGTTGCGCCCCTAACAAACAACCTACTCCCAATTCAAATCATACGCCACCACGATACGCATAAATACGTCAACATCTGTCTTAAAGCCTCAGGACTCTTCCTCAAGGACAGCATAAGACGAGACTTACCACACTTATTACCACCAGAAGGTTCCAGATACCATTCGCAAGAAGTCAAGGTTAGTATCTACACAACATTCCAGTCCTCTCACCTTATCCTTAAATATACAATCGAACTGGCTACAGGGTCTAGGCTAATGCCTTAGCGCACCCTATCAGAAAACCCGTCCCAGCGAGGCCTTCCATCCCCCCCCACCTCAACACAGAGGTACGGCCCCACGCCCAAATCATAGTTACAAGCCTCGCATGCCCTACTACAGGGCGCTAGTCAGGGCCTCACCTGTCACGGCCACACGTTTTGATTTCTCTCTACTGTCACCGAGAGGCCAACATCCCGCCACCACGTCTGTGGCAACTACGTCATAAGCCAAATCATAGGTAGAGCCTCTCACCACCACTTGGCATTAGCAGGGCCTCACCTATCCAAACATTCAACAGTTAAGTTTTTCGCTTTGGCATCTAGCATTACAGTCCAGTTCTTCCATATACACCACCCCACATACCCTGCCTACTTACCTTACGCCCCTTCTAATATATCTTTCACATAATCATTCCTTTTAGAATGTCCCAAGAACCTATTCCAACCAAAGAATTGACAGAAGAAACTCCATTCACGCCTACCAGACCCGGGTCTCCAGGCGAATCACTCACTCTTTCAACCCCCACGTCCTTGAGAGCATGGACTATTCCCAAAATTACGGCCGAGCTTAGGCTCAGGGGAATCCCCTTTCCGGCCACAGCTAGGAAGGCTGAACTTTATAGGCTACTTACTCACCAAGCCCCCGAGCCCAGGCCAGGGACTAGCTCTCAAGGACAACCACCAAGCAACAGCACGGCCACCCAGGATACGCTGGCTGAGATCTTGGCCAATCTACAGACCCTCAATAGCAGGCTATCTAAGGTGGAAAGCGCCATCTCCTCCCCAGGTACTACCACGGTAGTCCCAGTCGCTTTCACGGCTGTACCTACTATACCAACATGCCCTCCTATACTCCCCCCTCCAGCACCGGGCACAGCCATTACACCATTTGAGTCACCAGCACACTCCATCCCTGACTATCAGGAAAGATATCCTAGACGGGAAGGATGTGTGACTGGTGTCCTTGCTCATAGCCTCACAGGATGTACTTGAGAACAAGGCATTCAATTACGGTGATATCTCTGTGGTGCTCAAGACAAGGGATCCCAGGCTTAATCATCTGGTGGATTATCTCACCACAGGGTTCACTAAAGGGTTTCTCACGGGTATTGTAGCCATTCCCCCAGGTACACTAGAATGCCCTAATCTCCAGTCAGCACATTTAGACCCAGTCTCCATAGACACTCTCATTGCCTCTGAAATCACCAACGGTTTCATGATCGGCCCCTTCACCTCTTCACCATTCTCCTCCTGGCGCACTAATCCCATTGGTATTGCTATTCACAAATATTCTAAAAAAAAAAAAAAAAAAAAAGTCTAATTATTGATTTATCGGCACCGCACTCCTCTTTTGTTCCAAGCATAAACGCACTCATTCCAGCAGACGAATTCTCACTTCAGTACGTAACCATCGACGACGCCATACAGTCCATCATATCATCTGGTAATCGACCCTGGCTTAGCAAAACGGACATCACAAACGCGTTTAAATTACTACCCATGCACCCCTCACTCTGGCACTTACACGGTGTTAAATGGCGAGGGAAATATTACTTCTCTACACGACTCACTTTCGGTTCTCGAAG
>NC_086323.1:201049887-201052387 GCF_036172605.1 Pelobates fuscus
CCAATTAAATCACATGTAAGGTATATTTAAATCACTTTTTCCCGCCTATCATTGTCTTGAAAAAAGTCCTGTGAGGACTGAAACGTCGACCTGTATGTCTTTGAAATTTGGCACAATAAAATCGTTTATATCTTTACGAAGACCTCTCGAGTGCACTCTTTCCATTTGCATATATTGAAGGCTGAGGCAGCACCGAGGCAAGTACAAGACCGGTACATTGAGTGCGGGATAATTGCAGTTTGTATTGATTACGGAGAGCTCGATAAGCCAGAGCTCAATCCACGCACCAGACCCAGGAGAGTCATATCATTTTCAAGGATTTGATTTATGGAGGAGTTCCTGACTAGAGCCGGAGCGTATGCAGACCATGCTGAGGTGCTGCAATACACAGAAGCAGAAGCCGCGGCGATATTGTGGCCGCAAACCGACTCGGACCTACCAGTATCTACTGAACCTCGTGACGTTATCAGAAATTTGCTCAAACTTAAACAAAGACAAATTGATCTTGAACTACACGCCACATATTTATCCGACTATTACCGCATGAAAAAAATCCCCAGAGGTTTTCGGATTAAGAACGTTCCAACTATTGGAAGAAACAACCCTGAAGTTTGTCGGAAGTGGATTGGTATATTAAATAAGTGTTCCCTGGACCTGATGCTGGTGGTGATCGAGGAGGTAGGTCGTGAACTTAAAATTACTAAATTTAAAATCTCAAACTATGAAGTATTGCATACAACTACGATTACAGCACCTAACTGTGACACATTGATTCAGAAACTAACAGAAGACTTGAAACAATATAAAAACGACCTGGTCAGGTTCAAAAGAGAAAAACTTACCAAAGTACAAGCAGATTACTCAGAACATCGAGTATACAGGTGGCTATCAGGAGGTAACTCCAGACCCGCATATAGATCTTATAAGCCTAGAATCAGAAAACCCATTGCATCTACAGTCGACTTCACCTCCGGAGAGTCGGCATCTGACTCTGATTATAAAGATTCTCAAAGAGAGGGAACTTACTCTAACACCACAACATCATATAATACGTCTTTTTTAGAACCAGGACTGGGCTTGGTGAGAGAAACTACAAGTGGGGATCGCCAAGGCATAGAGCACCCCCCAAACATCAAAATTATACCAGGAGGGGACAGAAAGGGAAAAGGCACTGGACACAGGGGACGACCTCCAAGGAGACGCTAGTTAACCCTATCATTAATCTATCGACTAGAAACCTTACCACTACAGAAATTATGCTCTTAAATAAAGGACTTTCATTTGTTCCGACTGCTAACATTAACAAATTTCAATGGGAAATTGAGCAATTTCAATTCAACAGAAAACTCCGTTTAGCAGACTTTTTTAAAAACTCCAATCAACAACATCAAACGGATGAGAACAGCGATAAATTTAAAATAAGAAGTACCTTCGACCCCTCCACATCAAACCCTACATTAAAAACATTTTCACAAATGTTAAAATTTGACACAATGAGGGTTACAACTACCAGGAACCAACGATACTCGAATTTATCTAAAGCTGAAAGAGAAGCCTTAAACAGCCTGGCTAAAGATATGTCTATCACCATACGCCCAGCGGACAAGGGGGGTGCTATAGTCGTCCAACAGTATGACGACTATAAAGAGGAAATCCTCAAACAACTGAAGGATACCAGAGTGTATGAATACACGCAAATAGACCCAACGTATGAATTCAGCAAAGTTGTCCAGCAGACATTGCAAAGGGGCCTAGAAGCAGGTTTCCTCACCACCACGGAATATGAATACTTATTCGAAACCCATCCTCGGTGCCCGATCATATATACAGTGCCAAAGGTTCACAAAAACCTGGAGCGCCCACCAGGACGACCGATAGTATCGGCAATCGGGGGATTGCTAGAACCCATTGGGAAATGGTTAGACACAAAATTTAAAAAACCGGTAATGTCACTACCTACTTATGTCAAAGACTCGGCGCAAGTCATAGCAGCCTTAAACTCAATAGAACTCCCCCCACAAGGAGTCTTCTTAGCAGCCATTGATGTAAGCAGTTTATACACCATAATTCCCCACGAGGAGGGAATCCAGGCGATGCGCCAAGTACTAACACAGTACCAAGAACGTATAGAGCCCCCGATTGAATATATACTTGAATTATTGGAATTATGTCTTACACTCAATTATTTTCGCTTTGAGAAAGCATTCTACATACAAATATCTGGGACATCGATGGGTGCCCCTATGGCACCCATGTATGCCAATGCATACATGCATGCATATGAACAGGCACACATCCTCCAAAAACATGGTCAACACATCTTAAAATATCTGAGATATATCGATGACGTGTTCATCATATGGACGGGCGAGGAACAAGGGCTACATGACATGATACGGTCATTAAACCAATTGGATTCTCCAGTAAGACTTACCTACCAAATCAATAATAAACAAATTGATTTTCTGGATCTTCGCATCTTTATAGAAAATAACAAGCT